>NC_079442.1:34053339-34085839 GCF_903798145.1 Danio aesculapii | reverse complement strand
TAAAGGTTATCTTATCAGATTTTCCTGTGGTGGGAGATGTGTTAAGACTGACTTAATCAGCTCAGAAGAACGTCAGAGGCGCTCCGACTGTGGATAGTAAATATTAAATGTTTGTCTTTTGGTCAAGCTTGTTTTTCTTTTAAAGCATCACATCAGTGGAATTTAATACCACCATCTGTTAGAGAATGTGTATCTTTTAAGTCATTCAAGTATGATTTTAAGAAATGGCTTCTTAATAATCAACATTGTGAACATCAGGCTTTTTGATATTATTGTTGTTGTTCTCTGCTGTATATTTGAGTATTGTTTTTAGTTTGAATTTGTATATTTGATAAGGGACCACCAATGAAAACTAGTTATTGGGCTAATTTGGGTACATTTATGTTCTTAGGGAATGTTGATTAATATACACTCTCCCTTGTTGTAAAAAATAAATAAACAATTGGTTCTTCTGTGCCGATTAAATCAGTCTTAACATCAGTAATTCTGAAGTGTGGGGCAAACCATGAAGACAAACCTGCATGCAAGTCATGCTCAAAAGACTTTCACTGCAGTTCAAACCACTTATTTTTGTTTTTAATTGTGTTAAAACAACACAATTCTTAAGTTTTATGGGGGGACAACTTAAAAGTTTTTATGTTCAATTCACTTAAATTTGTAAAAACAATTAAGTTAACTTAACTGATTTGTGTTAGGACAACATGTAGGAATTGTGGAATTGTGTGTAAAAATTTTTTACAGTGCAGAGATTAATACATGAAATGAAACTGAATGAAAATGAAAATATCCAAAGACGGAGAAGACAGAGGCATAACAAACACAGTCATGGCACAACACAAAGTGAAATAGATTTGGACAGCAGAGACTGAGGATTAGCTTGTCGATTTGTGGCAACAGCACAAATGTTTATTTGCTTATTATTCTGTCGTGTTTATTCTCAAGTCTAGAGAAATTTTGCGAGATTTCCTGTGTTCAAATTCGGGACTCTGGTTGGAAATCTGTTTACTGTCTTTCGCAGTAAACCACACACTATAGAAACAAAGGGTCTTTTTCCTTTTTGTCCAATCTGTGTTTGTGGTATTCAAAATTTTAAAAACCTGTACAAATCTTTTTGTGTATTCACAACATTTCTGGGTACAAAATGCTGATTTATTTAATTTTATTTTTTGGTCCTTTCTTTGCAATCTATTTTTGTAAAAATATTCAAGTGAATACCCAACATTTCTGCTTCCAGCATGCAAAGTACAGCTTATATTAATGATAATCATTTGCTGGATTTTTCTGCAGAGATTTTATCAAAGTGCGACAGAGGTAACTGGACTGAAAATTTGCCAGATTCAAGCCTGCATTTCCCACCAACCATACCTGTCAACATTGGGATGTGAAAATAAGGGATCCCACCCCCCCCCCCCATTTAATTGGGGTGTAAATAAACAATTGAAACGGTTAGTAATATGTTGTTATTATTGTATTATTGTTAATTATTATTATTTACAAAGGATAGAATATATTACATATACATTACAAAAAGATGAAAATAAATTAAAGTTTAGCCTATTAAAATTAATAGCTATTATAAAGAAATTGAATCAAGTTATTAAACCTCATTAACCCTTTCTTTATTGTATAACTTAAACATTCTGATAAAAGAGCAGTGAATGAATCTCTCATTTAGATGTTTCATTTGATTACATTAAATAACAAAGGTGTCACTTTAAAAATGCACAGATCTATAATGAAAGAATTCGATTGCTTTCCTAACAATTTAATTTCATTTAAGACAAAATTTGTTGTCTTTAAAAGAAAACCCACCAAGAACGACATGTAGAGATATTATTATTAATTATTATTATTATTATTATTATTATTATTATTATTATTATTATTATTATTATTATTATTATTATTATTATTATTATTATGTGTATATGTCTGTTCAAACATGCACCCAAAACTCAAAGTGTCCACTTTCGCTCCGCTTCAAATCGCTTATACAGAATCTGTTTGGGAAACAGTGTCTATTTATCACTATGGAGCACGTCTGACAGTCACGCATTACTACATGAACTGACTGTTTTGAGGATTGCATAGAAGGGCAAGTGTATCTGTCTGCGGACTGCAAGATGTGGGCGTAAGAGGAAGGGGCATAACTTATAGTAAGTTAGAGGCGTAACTTGCAGTTATCAAGATCCCATTAAACCATGCGAGATGTCACAATGAGATGTTGTTTTGCTTTTAATGAGTTTTCTCTAAATTTATCCATAACCAATTAATTTGATATATTTTTATATTCATTCATTTAGCAACTCCAGCATGCAACTCCACTGGCAGACTTCTTCATCTATTTTGTCATGACAGTTAGCCTACTCAGCGTCGCCCACAGTGGTTGCAAATAATAGTACAATGTCAAGCGTGTCAAGTATGAAAGCCTCCACAACTCGCGGCTGTATGTTAAAAACTGTGATGTTGGGGTAGGTGTAGACGTTAATAACTGTGATGGTTGGGTTTAGGTGTGGAGTAGGTGTAGACGTTAATAACTGATGTACAGTGCCATCTTGCTGACCACATAGTTTTGACATGTCTCCATAACTTCAAGTTACGCCTTTAACGTACTAACGTTTATTGCCAACCTTCATAGAAAGAGAATAAAAATACAGGATAAAATTCGATAGGATAGAAAAGGATAGAATTGTAAAATACGGGTGAATCCCAGGAAAAACAGGAGGGATGACAGGTATGGAACCAACACAGGCCACAACTGACACCTTTTTCCTTTTTAAGATGACTTATTATGACTTCTTCTTATTCATTTATAACTACAGCACTTGTGTAAGCTCCAGTAGTCCTCGTGCTTTCTTGTCACCAATTGCAAAACTGTCGGCGAATTACTGAATTGAATTCTCCTTCGATACGCGTGACTCACTAAGAGTGCAAGGAAACACCGGCTAGAAACCAACCATCAGTTGTCAATTTCAAAAAGACACACACCAAAAAGAGAAGTCCTGCAAAAACTAAGAGCGCTTAGTTGGCGATTCCTATATTCAGCATAAATCCAGACACGCGCTTGCGGTCTGCGCAAAAGCTTCCTCAATGTGTGATGGCACTGACCCATATTGACTTCAGCATGAGTGAATGTTACATGCCATATATGCTGAATGTATGAGTGCATTGACCCCAGTCCTTGATCACTTGACTACAAAGGTTGTGAAGAGGCTTTGCTGCATTAAGCAGAAAAAAAATCAGCAGCTGTATCAGCATTTACAGCTAGCAGAATATGCAGAACGCCCTGACCCATCTTGAACTTTGGCCACCATTTTCATCATTAAGGCTACAAAAACAAAGCCATTAACGACCATTAAGGCCCTATCAAACTTTAACAACCAGGTTCTGTAACTGCAGTGATAGATATATGAGTGCAGCAAGGTTGTAAAGTGCTTTAAGTGATATAACCGTGAAAGCAGAAGAGTTACACAACTCTGGATTCCAGTTTGAAGCAGTTGTGGATGGGAAGAATAATCGCAAGATAACTTGGAAAATGGAAAGAGTATGAGGGAGTGAGAATGTCATGGCCGGGGTGAAGGGTGGTCGGGGTCCCACATGGCAGAATTGAGAAATGAGCATTTCGGAGCTGTGGAATACAAAGTCATTTTGTGCTGGTCTGTGCATGTGCGGGTTTGGTATTTAATTGAATGTGTTTGAATGGATGTGAATGAGCGCATGTGTGTGTGTGAGCTATGTTGGGTATGTGTGTGGACTGCAGGGAGCTCTCTATGGCCTCACTGTCAGAGGAACAATATGCTGTCAGAGGAACAATACTCGGAAACTCTCCAGTGTGAGAGGAAGAGACTTGAGGCAGGATGCTGGATAAGGATGGATATTTCTTTTTTCTCTCTTTCTGTCAATCTCACGGAGTCCTATTATGCCTGAGTATTGCATACTACACTGTAAAACCCAACAGTCAACTTTATCAAATGAAATGAGAGTAGTTAACGTATAATTTACTGAAAGTTAATTCTACTCATTTGAAAAGAGTTTTTAACTCAGTGTCAGATAAAAGTATGCTATATACGCATCGCAGACCAGACATGTGTGATAAATGACATTTATTTTCTGATAAAATAATCAGTTTGTTTATCTAAGTTTGATCAATCAGATAGGGCCTTATTATCTTTATCCCCATCCGCTGTTCAGCTTTTGGCTGGAGCGACCCAAAGCTGAACCAAGAGCTGAAAATAAATGTGGGGAGAGTCAAGAAAAGAGAGGAATATGACAACAGGCAATCAGAGTCAGAATATCTGCTGAGGTTCACTCATTCATAGTGTTGTAAAGACTAAATGTTTGCACCTTGACACAGTTTTTTATTTTGAATTAGAATTAATCATATCTGAAATTTATCTTATACCTCTTTATTTTAATCTCATTAATTATCTTAAAACAGAGCTTATAAAAATAGCAATTCTCTAGGGAAATATGTAAGAAATATGTTTGGAAATATGTAAGAAATATCGTTATTGCAATTCTCAACAACAATATTACATATTGCAAAATTTCCCAGTATAGTGTAGCCCGAATATAATAATCTACTAACAGCCGATTTATTATTACAGTGTAGGATTGCACTGTCAGAGCAACATAATAATAATAATAATAATAATAATAATAATAATAATAATAATAATAATAATAATAATAATAATAATAATAAAAATAATAATATTAATATTAATAATAATAATATTAAAAATAATAATAGTAATAATAATATTAATAATAATAGTAATAATCATAATAGTAGTAATAGTAATAATAATAATAACAATAATAATAATAGTAATAATCATAATTGTAGTAATAGTAATAATAGTAATAATAATAATAATAACAATAATAGTAGTAGTAGTAGTAATAATAATAATAATAATAATAATATTCATAAAAAATAATAATAGTAATAGTAATTTTATTATTATTAAATTATTATTATTATTATTATTATTATTATTATTATTATTATTATTATTATTACTATTATTATTATTATTATTATTATTATTATGTTGCTAAGTATGTTATTAAGTACACACAATAATTAATACATTAATCTTTCATCTTTGTAAAATGAAGCCATTCCTAATATGAGCTGTCAAACACTCACATACATAAACTGCATCCATCATTCATAACTCCACCTTACAGCGCTTTCTTTCTCCAAAGCGACAACATTTTATTGCTGAGTCTCTTTCTGCATAACACAATAACACTGTTTCCCTGAATTGAAACACACAGTTCTGGTCAGTGCTGGTCAGACAGACGGAGTCACCAGCGGTCAGCATGACTATTGAAAAAGCGCTGACAGAGAAAGCTTTTCCTGCTCTGAAACCCCCGCACACCATTACCACTACCACATACACACAAACACACCACATCCCTTGAACAAACTCTGCTGCTTCATTTACATCTGGTTAAACGACTCAGGGGCTTTCTGGAGGCCCACATTCACTCTTGTGTTTCCGTTTCATCCCTGAAGATGATTCAGCTTCCCTAAACAAAATGTTCAAAACTGCTTATCTAGGACATTTCATACACAATGGAATTTGAACTAGTGCATTGCACTGGGTAATACCAATGTGTTTATTTGAGTGTTATTACACATGAACAAATTTGAAACTTGCATTCATAAAAAGGATTCCTCATATTGACATCCATGAGTGTTAAATGATTTAAGGAGGTTTTACTTAAGACTACTTCTGAGGCAATTTGATTCAGTACAATTGATTCTTTTCAGTTGCACATGCTATACCACTGCACCACCACAAATCCACTGACCAGAGTTGTTTTAGTGAACCAAATCCACACTGGGTGACCAGTGGAGTTTGATTCCCTAATGAACAATTCTCATGATTCAGTTCAATTTACTGAACTACAATCATGCTGTTGAACAAACACCCAATGAACAAGTCTTATGAGTTGGATCTTTTTAGTGAACCAAATCCATGTCATGTGACTTATGGAGTCTGATTCCATAACAAACAATTCTTATAAATTGGTTCTTTTAGTGAACTAAATCCATGCAGCTTGATGCATTTGCTTTATACTCTCACAGCAGGACTGGTGGAATCTGATTCTTCATTAACAAGAACAGCTACCAGTGTAGTGTGATTCAACAAGATATTAATCATGAACTCAGTTCTGTTAGCCTATTAGTTTGGAAACAGACCAATGGCCTTCTTTTCATTGGTCTTGGTGTGTTTGCTTGGTGTTTGGTGTGCACCAATGAGATGGCAGCATTCACACTTATTCATATGAACAGCACTATAAGAACAATTGGAACAACGGAGTTCATTTCAATGAAACCAAACCTGCCAAGTGTGAACACATGAACCCAAACACAAAGTGAGATTCTATTTCATTTGAAAAAGTGTGAAATATATATTCAAAAAGGCTGCAACATCAAAAGCTTCAAAAATGCCAATTTATTAAATCAAAAAAACTTGTATCAGCCTTTTTAATTTAATAAATTGCCATTTTTGGAGCTTTTGGTGTTGCCGCCTTTTTGAACAAATATTTAGCATTTTTTTTCTGTTTGGCTGAGCAGCCAGTTAAAGTGATGTGCGTGCTTTTGTACATTTTTTTCATTTGAAAAAGTGTGAGCAGTCATTACAATGCTGATGAGCACAGAAAAAGTAAGCTGTGGTTCTCTTTAAAACAAACTCTGATGCAGCTGAAAAGAAACATGAATGCACGCATGAATCATCTACAAGTAAACTAAAAACAGTGCATAATAATACAAGATGTGACTATTAAAAGTACAGATTGCTTAAGCGTAGCTGTTTTGGCTTTCTTATAAAACCATGATGTTGTTTATCATAATCAAATACAGTCATTATAAACATGGAAACATGTCTCCTCTAAGCAAATCTCCTTTTTGTGTGCAATAAAGACATTTGTGGAACAGTTTTGATTGATTACATGTTTTAAAAGCTCTTCAAAAGTTCTCAACTGATTAATAATACAATTGTATGTGTGCACATATGCATTAAAGTGCATTTAGTCTTAAAAAATGACAATGTGAATGCTAAGCAAACCAGCACCAAATGTGTAGTTTTTGTTTTGTATATAGACCAAACAAACCTAGATAATCCAATTCCAAATATCAACCCATGCTAAATCTAAATTCCAGCTATACAAAGTTAATGCTTAGTTAATTTTAAACAACATGACTACAATGTATGTTGTTTAGGATTTTAATATTATAGAATTATATTCATGATAATTTTTGGTTCTTCGACTCATCAGCTCTGAAAAACCTCAACCAACAGAGTCCAACATATGCATACACAACAAAGAGTACATATGCAAACCATCAAACAAGCAAATTAAATAAAATGTGCAAGTACTGACCCAGTATCGAGGGCCGGTCTCCGGGGACCGTGGCTGGTACCTCTGCAGGGCCACCCCTCCATCCCCATCTATGTCCAGGAGCTGTGGGACGGGCGGCCAGGGGAGCAGTGATGCCAGCGGGTACTGCGATATCATAATGCCCGGGCAGGTTGCCCACACATGCTCAAGGCTGTAGAGAACCAGCACTCCAGTATTGAAGGCCTGCGTGTTTACGTCTCAGGAGGGCATTTATCACTTGTGGTCTTCCAGATCGTGCCCTTGTGTCCGTTTGTGTAAAGTGGAAACAGCCTGTGTTTAGAAGTCCAATAAAGTCTCTGTCTCTCACCCTGAGTCTAATTCGAGAAGAGCTTGGCAGTCTCTCTGCTGTGGCCACATGAGTGATTAAAGTCTATTGTTTCTCTCTCTCTCTCTCTCCCTCTGAAAGTAGGAGGAGGGTTGAGCGATAAGCCCTGCCCCTGAACTAATACCAATAGTGTGCAGAAAAAGGGAGAGAAACACAGGAAAAGAGTGAAAAGAGGGGTTAAAGAGGGTTCAAATGTTGGAGGAAAACTAGAAGGTTTGAACAAAACAGTGTAATTTTAACACATTCCTAGACTATAGTTATAGTTTTTTTAAGCTGTACTTTTTAAAAACTATTATAGCTAATAAAAAGTTACACCTACATTATTTTTTGCTGCATGTTCAAACTACAGTACTTATTTAAAATGAACTAAAACAACACAGATCTTGAAATTTTTTGGGGGGTAGCTTAATTATTTTATGTTTAATTTACTTTACTTTAATTTACTTGCTTTTTTAAAACTTTATTTAAAGAAGTTTTTATGAAAAAAATAACACTTAATAGTGTACATCTTGCATATATGTTAACAAAATTATCTCGGTGTTATTACCCGATACTAATTAGAACATGCACCAAAGCACTAACAAACAATACAGCAATTGTACAACACCATCAAAAAATTAAAGAAATAAAAATAAAAATCTTAGCCAGACAAATAAAATAAGAAACAAAATAGAATGACATAAAAATGAAGGAGAGAAAAAAATATTACCAAAAAAAAAATTGTTACAGAGACATTAATACATCTAAGGAAGGGGCCCCATATTTTGTCATACATCTTCTGTTTGCCAAATCTAGAGAAACGTAACCTTTCCAACTTGAGGGCAGAAACCATTTCAGCCAACCATTTAAAAAAACTTGGAAGTGTCATTGATTTCCACTCCATCAGAATCACGTTCTTGGCCAGCACCATGCCAAACATAAAGGAGAGTTGTTAATGTTTAGGCCAAGTTAGAGTCTGGTCTGAACATCCAAACAATACTAATTCCACATCAATTTTATTTTCCATTTCAAAAGCCTGGAAATAAAGTCAGAAGAAACTTTTCCAAAATTCTGAAACTTCTGGACAGGACCAAAATATATGACCATAGGTCCCGACTGCACCTTTGCATCTATCACACAAAGGAGAGATAGAAGGATACAGCTTAATACAGTTTGGCATTTGTTAAGTTAACTTAATTGATTTGTGTTGTGACAACAGGAATGGTGTGGATCTTAGTTCTTTCCCCATGGGTTTAATGAAATACAAAGCATACAAAATTGTATTTACATATTCGATATTTTTACTTTAAAAAAACTGAACATAACTATGTTCAATATGCTGGAAACATGAGCTGCATGAATGAAACTTAAGTAAGTAAGTAAAAGTTTATTTATTCAGCATCTTTCACAGACATTAAGTCACAAAGTGCTTTACAATAAAAGAAAACCAGAAAACAGGTGAAAGACAACATATCCAAAACAAGTTACAAATCCAAGTACAGAAACACCAATGTAAAACCAGCTCACCCTACTGTTAATAAAAAAGCTTGTACTACAATCCACCACTTTGCCACTATCACATGACCAACCAGTGCCAATTGATTAATCTCTAAACGTAAATCCTTTCCTGTGGCCTCAGGGGATGGAAAAAGGTTCATTGAAAATAAAATTTTAAACAGAAGTGGGTCATCTGAGTACTTCTCACCAATTATTTTTTTGAATGCTACCAATTTGGACAGCTTGCTTATACTATTTCGTATACTATAGTACAGAAGTATGCAATTTTAGATGTAGCGAGTCTTTCCAGAGTAATTAAAATCACAAGGAGTCTAAAAAGCTGTTAACAACAAGGACATTAACTATAACAATAACTATAACCTTTTAATTATCATTGTAATTACAAGAGATTATGTTGCAGTTATATCCACAAAACAGAGGAATGCTAGTTTTGGAATTACTTTCAGAGGTTGCTTAATAAAACCTTTGAATTTTTTTACATAACTTTTTATGCATTTTGACCATTTTTTTTACAAAATAATTTTGTTTTGGGGGCCTTAAAACACATAAAATGCAAGTTCTAAAAATTATACCATTATTGTCTCTGTGTAAGGATGATGCATATGCAAGTACTTGCAAAAGAAAACAACATTGTGGTCTACAGAACAGTAGAAGTATGTGTATACATGTCCGGATATATGTGCGGACATTACATTCGTTGACAAAATGACATTGCAATCCTCTGGCCTGGGATGCACAATACAGTATTTTTAATCATTTACATCGATTTGTGTGGACATCATTGCAGTCTGTAACCTAATTTTTTACAAATGCAAAGTAAAATCTGCTCTGTTGTTGTGTAAGAATTAGAGCTGGGCCGATAAATGATATTATATCGAATAGCGATAAGATTTATGTCGAAAACAATGATAAGCTCTGGACCTTTTTACTCTATATTGATCTAAGAGCCAATCACACAGCAGAAATGTGCAACAATAAGAGTCTAAAAGTGTGTTGATATTAGATATGTACTGAGTTTTTGGCCACTGAAACGGCATGTGTTGTCATTTAATGGACTCTCTGATTTTTGTGGCTTCAGTCATTGTTGGGATATTCTTTTAAATATGAACAATAAGTTATATCGAAATATATATCGTTATCATTTAAATATGGAAAATACTTATCGAGATTGCATTTTTGCTGTATCGCCCAGCCCTAGTAAGAAGGCTCTTTTCCAGCTGATTAGCAACAAAACCACTGACAGCCACTCAGAATCTACCTACCTTAAAAGAGCATGCAAATAAAATAAAGACTGGACATTATATTAATATAGATATCTTAATAACTATCATTCTTAGTGTGAACAGACCCTTAAAGGTTGAAAAAAGACCTGACGAGAGATTGGCTTGTCATTAAGCAGTAGCTGTTAGAAATCAAACTTTCCTGTTAACCAATAATTCAGAAGTGTGGCCTTTGTCACCAGCCAAGGTTTAACCTAAATTGTGTGATAGCAAACAGAGATGAGGATAAATGTATGGGGTGAAGAAAGCATTGTTTTAAAAAATATCATGTGATTATTATATATTGAAACAGTATGTGGTAAAATCTACATAGATGATGATGAAGATTTGAAAGTATTCTTTAGGACACTGCTAATTACTCTCTGTGTGGTGCTTACAACACACATTCATGTTTCTTAAGTCTTACTTGGGACTGTTAATAAGACACAGAGGTTTGAACCTTTAATTTGCAACTGTTGTAAAAATGCCTCCAGCAGACATGTGAATCAGTAACATAAAATAACAGCAGCAAGATCCGGAGGACACTAGTTTAGAAAGTTTCGCAGAATTCAGACGAGTACACATGAAGTGAGCTGACATAATGGAATATTCTGGGTAAAAGTATAACTTTAAATCGATGGAAAACTTCCACGACAAGCTGTCATTTCCATGGACAATCATTGTAACTAGTGCCTTAAGTTGTAAAAGTACAAGCAGAAATGTCCTGCTTGTACTTTTTACTGTAAAGAGTCAATTTGGTCTGTTTTGAAAGAATAAGAGACAAGTCTGTTATAATACATACAGTATGAGCAATTCCAGAGTTATGGATGTGACATTTGCAGTAAAATCTCAAAACATAAATTGACAGAGGAAGTATATGCTAACATTATATTGAAACATCTGGTTACATTTTTCAAAACAGCTAGCCACAGAGTTGTGGAAGCAGAAAAATATCAACCTGTAAACATTTTTTAGATTTTAAATAAGAGAAATAAACGTGTTATGGATGTGACAAAAAAAAGTCTGCAAGTTTACTGTAGACAACATACTTTGTAAAAATTCTGTGAATTAAACTGCACAACCCAAAAGAAACGGTGCTAATCAAAAGCACAAGAGCCAGCTCTTTATAGAACAAACATGATTGCTTTTATTTTATTTTATTTGACATTTTTGCATTTATGAGGAAAAAGTGTCGTTATGGATGTGACATCTCTCTGTTATGGATGTGACGGATGTGAAATTTGCCACTTGTGTGACTTTGGTAAATCAAATATAATGGTTTGAAAACTTTGACAGATGCATTTTTGAATATTTTTAAAGTACTGTAAAATACCAGCCTACACAAAAAATGCAGAAACGGTTTTGCTATTTTGGCAAAAACTTAATTTTTTTCATGGCAAGGTTGACCTTTGCATGGAATTGCTCATATGCAAATCAGAACTTCACTTTATACAATCCTCAACATTATGCAACCCAATCATGAGATGTTCTGACCGTGTTTATTTTGTACCCCAAAGGTAGAGTTGGGCGATGACGACAAATTTGGCATCGTAGATGTCTAATGTGAAACATCGCGATGGACGGTGACATCGTCGTCATAGGCGGCGGTGAATTAATTATTTATGAATAATTATTTAATTCATAATGAATTAATTATTTGTAGCCTATTGCCTACCTGACCCTCGTGGTCTTTGTTTGACCCAAAATCCAAATCATAAATAAATAAAGTTAAGTTACACACAAAAAAACACCTGTCAATCACTTTTTTCCACGGGACATGAATAGGCAGAGTGATCTGTGTTGCTATAATGGCATCGACAAACTTGGTTGATAAAAAAGGTGCACAACCAACAGGAATCAACCAACAGTATCTGAGGTTTTTGTTAAGTTCCGAAGTACAAGCATGAAAGCGAAAGATTAAAGCAGTGTGCTGACGCTGTGACATGTTACTTGATAGATTCAAAAGACCGAAGAGTCGTTAGATAGAGACAAGATTAATTACAAATCACGTATAACAACTATAGTGAGACGCGATCCAGTGGTACATCTTTGATAAACTGTCTAACGTACACTGCTCTCTGGGGTTTTGTGCTCAAAGCACCAGCTAACTGCCTGGAGCTCAGACATGCGTGTATGTTGCAGCGAATGCCTGTATGTTTGTGTGGTCACGTGATGTGTGTTTTCAGTGGTATAGTGTGGAATGAGGGCCTTTCATTTTCGTTCTTAAATGGCATTTAAAAACTAAGATGTATTAGTGTAAACGGGGCCTAAGTGTGTATTTTTCGCGAGAGGGTTGCTGCTCCTACGGGGGCGGCCATCAGCCATTGTCGATGGACGATGGCATCGTCTATTGACCCAACCCTACCCAAATGTACGCACTGTCCAACACACATGCTCACATTCAAAGTTCGGAAAATAAATCAGCCAATTAAACTAGAATGCCATTTATTTTCCGTTCATATCCCAAGGCTCCTCATCCATTGTTCATTATTTAAGAGGATTTTATCGTGACCCCCAGAATGAGGGACCTTTTTCAACTTCTTCCTGCTGTTCCTCCTCCCTCCGTGCTTCCTTTCTCTGTTGTTTATTCCAGCTTCTTCTGTCCCCATGGCTGAGCTCAACACCCATCTGAACTGTTTTGAAAGCTCTCTTTGCAGACTCTCTCTGCTGGTACATTTTGATCTCTGCAGTTTGCTGACATAGGCTGAGTGCGGTCTGCTAAAGTTTACACAGCTGGCACCTTTTTTCTTTTTACACTCAGATGCACACTTAGACACGTTATATCAACCAACTCCTTTCCTTACTTCATTCCACAACGTAAGAAACACAAAGAATGTTGCATGAATAACACGTCAACAGAGGAACCTCGTGTTTTTCTGCTCATAAAAATCAGTGAAGACATATTGAGCAGTGTTTTTCAGCAAAAAAGTGCTGATGAGAGCATCCACGTGGAACATACTGGACTTATAACTCTTGTAAATTACAGGATTTAACTACCTGAGTGTAAAGTCCACCAGGTCTAGCAGCAATGAGTAAATAACTATAAGAAATCTTAATGTATAATCAAAAAAGGTGACTTTAAGTGGAAAATAATATTATTTCAAATAAAATAATTGTTTCTAGAACAATTACTATTCATTCGTTTATGAATCATAAGACCGAAACACAGTAGCCTACAAGTACTTCAAGTGCTCAAACTGCTGCTGTCATCCATCGCCACCGAGTGGACATTAGAGCAACTGCATCAACATTAGTACAACTTCAAGCATTTACAGTTTTTCTCTACTGGTTTGGCTCATTTCTTGAAACAGAAATTACATTCTCAAAATTCTAAGATCATTTGGGAAAACACTGTTACAGTTTAGCACAACATTATAGCTCACTTGCAAAAGCTCATATCTCTCCAAAAACAGTTCACTCATGCATCAAAACTAAATTCCTTTCCCACATAAAATGTCAGTGCCACAAAAATGGCAAATATCCTTCTCAATTGCTTTGGCTCATTTCTTGAAACAGACCGGACATTCTCAACACTCTTGAGATAATAATGTGGATGGTTTGGCACAACACCATGGTTCACCTGTAACAGCTCATACCTTTCCCAAAACAGTTCACTCATGTGTCAAAACTAAATTTTCTTCTCATTTAAACAGTCAGTGCCCCAAAATGCTTCATCCCTTTAGCATTGTGTAAGCACTGCAAGTCAAAATGTTTAGATGTTTTGTCACTATGGCAAAGGACCACTAAAATACCCCTCATGTCCACCTTACAGTCTTAGCACAGCCCTCATGTCCACCTTACAGTCTTAGCACAGCCCTCATGTCCACCTTACAGTCTTAGCACAGCCCTTCATTGACAATGGTTACTGCACTGTTTTTGTCAAGCTAACAGAATACAATTGTGTATAAAACTGAAAAAAAGAAATAGGATTTTAGGGTAAGAGTAGCCTCCAAGGTTTGACATCACACATTGCACTCATACTGCCAAGGAAATGGTAACTCCTTTTTTTATTGTAATGATCAACCACACACAAAGTAACTTCCATATATCAGAGCAAAAAGAAACTGTATACAGCATAATCAACTGTAATATAAACACACAAGCAAAAAACTAGAGTGCTATAAATAAAGCTGGAGTTTCATAACAGTTCTTCAATGCCCGCCGTCCTCACCCTCCTGACCATCCACATGCTGCAGTCTGTGTGACCACAGATTCTCGTCCACATCACAGCGAATATTCTCCCTTGCGATGCAACGAGGGAAGAAACGGCGTAAATGACGCAACCATTCCCTACAATGATTAAATGTTTCAAGGATTCACCTATTGTTTGGTATTCGTGATATTGACTAATTTTGACAATTGAACAGACTATTGTGCATGTAATGACATATACAATGAAATGACGCTGACATTTTGGAGAGAACAACCATTAGACTGAGAATTAACAACCAGTTTAGATCAACAAGATCTAATCGCTTGGAAATTGTGCTAAATGAAGGCTATCTGTACTTAATCAAATGCAAAGATGTACTTGGACATTTGCAATTTGATGAAATGAATGAAAAATTCAATTCTGTTGTGAACAATTGCCAAGTGGTTCGGAGGTTTGTCCATGTTGTTTTGAGAATGTAATTTCTGTTTCAAGAAATGAGCCAAACCAATGGAGAAAAACTGTAACATGGTGCCAGACGTCAAAATCAAATCCAGACAGACAGAATTGACTCTTTTTGGTTAAATATTTTAACATTTCATCTATTAACTGATGTACTTATAAATTAGTTGTTGGTGCTTTTGCTTTAGATGCTAGTTCTTACTCATTAGATACTATTTAGTAGATATTATTTCTTAACCTAAAGGTATAATACCAAGTATATAATGTATAAGCACTAAAGAATAATGATAAGTAGTAAGTAAACACGTATGTGTTTTATACATTCAATATAATCTTTAAAACGGCTTGCCATAGTCATATAGGCTAACTGCAAAATAAACGTAATCCATACAATATGCGGTACGCCTTTAAACGACAAAGGTGAAGTCTAAACTGTTAGTGTACAGATTTGTTAGGTAGTTGTGGGTGTAACTTGTGTAAAAAAAATATCATCCTACCTCAATAATGAATCAGAATCAATCCTGAGGCAGGGCAGTATGGTTTTCATGAGGGTTTTCACAGCGTCCCATCTTCATTCCACTGAGTGTGTCTGTCAGCTGGTCCCCTCATCAGTGTTGTAAATTAGGATTTAACCAGTTGATTGACACGACGGTAACATTCAGTTATTGAAAATTTATTGCTATTGATTCAGTTAAGGAAAAACACATTTCTTCGATTTGATGTGTTTTGGGCCTATTTGCTGTCATCCACTAGGTGTCAGTAGTACAACCAAAACAATTAAAGGCGGAATGACAGAATTAGAGTAAATACTTTATATTCGCATGACTGAAGTCGAGAAGTCTGCATGTCATGAGTACATCAGAGGACAGCGGGGACATTTTTCATGTAAACCTAATTTTAAAAGATAATATTTTTAGCAGAAATATATGTTTGCTTTGGTTACTAACTCACAGCAGTCTATTAAAATCAGGCGTTATTTTGTAACATAGAACAACTCCACTATAACTTCACTTTAAACAAAAGTTGCACATTGTTACTTTTGAGCCCATAGGCAGGGACGAAAGTAACACACGGGTGGGTCAAAAGGAACACAACAACATTTGCTAGATTTACTGGCTTAATCTTGTTTATTTAAATATATTAGACTATGACCTTGTTAATGTTAATGGCAAACATATTTTGTCCTGGTGGTTCATTGCGCTGTGGCCCCTGATTAATAAAGGGACTAAGCTGAAAAGAATAGAAATGAATGAATGAATATTGCTGTATGGCATATTTTGTTTTTTTCACTTGTTTGCAGTTGCATCATAATTATCAGTATGTTTATTTTTTGGTGATAAGATTAAACATTTTCTTGCAAAATTAACATTTATTATTCATTCATTTTCTTTTCGGCTCAGTCCCTTTATTAATCTGCGTTAGACACAGTGGAATCAACCACCAACGTATCCAGCATATGTTTTACACAGTGGATGCCCTTCCAGCTGCAACCCATCACTGGGAAACATCCATACACACTCATTTAAACACATACACTACGGACAATTTAGCTTACCCAATTCACCCAGTGCATGTCTTTGGACTTGTGAACCGGAGCACCCGAAGGAAAACACGCAAACACGGGAGAACATGCAAACTCTACTCAGAAATTCCAGTTGACCCAGCTGAGACTCGGACCAGCAACCTTCTTGCTGTGAGGCAATCGCGCTACCCACTGCGCCAGCATGACACCCTAATAATTCATTAATAAGTACTAATTTTAATATTAACACTTATGAACTAATATAACAAGCATTAAAAATCAAGTACTATGACAAAGGGATCGTTGATCCCTTTCAATCACAAAAATGAAAATTACCTCATCGTTTACCCTCCCTCATGTGGCTCAACTTTTATAATTTTCCTTCTCCAGTTGAACACAAAAGAAGACATTTTGAAGAAGGTTAGTTGCTGGCACCCATCAACTTCCATAGAAGGTATGGGATGATAACAGCGGTTTGGAAAAGTCAAGGTTTTAAAACCGCCAAATATTTCTGTTATGCTTTTCCTACAGTACATTTATGATTTTTTACAAATGTTTTTCTTTGTAGTTTTTTTAAGGACAACAGTATCTCCAACAGAAAAGATATCCAAAGATGTCGTTTTAAATTGTAAGGAAATCTGTGTTTTTAAAACTAATGAAGACAGTAGAAGTCATTCATTTGAATTATTTAGACTGACATGTTTACTGTTCCAAAGTATTTTGAATGTTTCTTAAAATAAAACATATTGTTCAATGGGGAAATACGTTTTTGGTTTTATACCCAGACATTTAAAATGAATATATTTTAGAGCACTAATCACAATAATGTGAAACTGTGATATTTTTATTCAAGGTTATGAGAATCACATACTGGAATCACATGCCTATTCCAGAGTAGAAAAGAAATGAGTCAATGTGTCATAGCAACTAGCACTTTTTCCCAAAATATTTTTGTTTAACAGAAAAAAAAAACTTAAATAAGATTTGATCAAGGGTGAGAAAATGAAGCAGTGAAATTGAGAGAATTTTAAAAAGGAAGACTTTTACTACTTTACTGTAAAACTGTATGGCAGTGACTTTGGACCTTCATTTGCTGACACTTGTAATATTATTCACTTGTAACTAATGCCAAACAAGTCTCAGGTTGTCTTTCTAAAAATGTTGCGTCATGTTTCTCGTGATCTTTTGTAAATCAGACTAGTATTTCCTCTTAAGCACGCACTTGTCAACATGACTTAGTTTCCTGGTGAACTCAATACGTGAACACTGACTCTGGGAAATCACAAATCTGTCACTTTCACACAGTTTCATAAACATTAGAATCTACTAAAAAAATACAAAAATAAACATGGTTTTTGAGTATTTTAGTTTAGTTTAGTTTAGTTTTAGTTTAAACTTTATTGTCCATTCTGTTTGGCACAGAAAAGAAATTTGTCTTTAACACAGAGTTTAAGACAACAACTGCATACATATAACCATACAACAATCCCACAATAGCAACACATCAGGACAACAACATAAATTAAAAATTTAAAAACCAAATTAGCCCCATACATATTACTGCAGATCGTTCTTGACAACCACGCCATTCACTTCAAACAGTTATCCGATTTAAAACAACAACTGCAATTGGTATAAATGACTTTTTATAAGCATTTCTTGGGGCTTTATGAATTCTAAACCTGCGTCTTGATGGTAACACTTCAAAAGCTGAGTGAAGGGGATGTGTATTATCTTTTAAAATTGCAATTGCTATTTTTTTTTTCATAAAGGAGTCAAATAGAATCTGCAGCGAATGTTGTTTGTGACCAGTTATCTTATTTGCCTGGTTAATAGTTTGCAATAATTTATGTTTTGATAATTTCTTTTGGTGAGTTTCCTGTATGGTTGTTTATGCATGTGTCCAAGCAGAAATGTGTTGAAACCAGTCAGAACAGTTTTCAGTTTACCGACATCTCAAAGCGTCTTACAGTATGTTTTCATTCCTTAGATTACTGAGCTGCGTGTTCTCAGCATTCACATGAAGATAAATGTGCAGTTTGAAGATTAAATTCCATGTATCTGTTCAATTTAATTCAGTTCATGTTTTTAAACTATATATAAAGCATATTTGGAAAGTAGTCTAGCATAGTCTAGCATGCTTTTTTTAACAAATGGCTTTAAAAATGTAGTGGATGACCTTGGTAATTCCAGAGTTAATACATACGTATCACCTCTGACAGCTGGCTTTGGAAATTCCCAACGATATTCAGCTATAAAGTTACTTGTACACTGAGCAAAATTCAGTGGTAAAACTGGAATGGCAGTTTAAGAAATAAGTTCTCCATTTAGCCACTGTCATAATGTTTTGGTTTGCTGTATTATTATATTTGCTGGTTTTGCAGTATGCTACGTATCTATTTTAGCAGTGTTTAAGATCTGGAAACATTATTTTAAACTAACCTATTGTCCTTGCCTTCTTTTGTTTTTACAAATACATTTAAACAGATGAGGACAAACCTCATTTCAATAAATTCTAAATTATAATTTTATTTCAATCAATCAACCTTTATTTATAGCACTTTACCACAACCAATGTTGATCAAAATGCTTTACACAGGTAAAAACTAATTATACAGCACAAATAAAAAGCATACAATGCAAAACAATACAAGAAATATCAATAAAATACAACAAACATTAAAATATAAAGAAGTGTCAGTGCCATGCATTAAAAGCCATGCATAAAAAATTGCAAGTCAGTGATTGTGCTAAGCTCAGGAGGAAGGGTAATCCAAAGTTTAGGACATGCCACTGCAAAAGAGCGATCACCCCACTGCTTGTATCTTGACTGAGGGACTTCAAGCTGAATTGGTCAGCAGATCCCAAAGCTCTGCTGGGTTTGTACAAAAATTGTATTTGTCACATGCGCAGTTTGATATGCAGTGAAATGCTTATACAGCCACTCATGACCTTAAAATAATAAAAACAATAACAATAAGAAAATTTTGGGAAATAGAAATTATGCAATAGAAAATAAAAGCAAATATAAACTATTTAAAGACTTTCGATATAGAGTATGTGGCTGTAGAAATAAAAAGTACAAAGTATAAAAATATAAAAGAGCTATCTGTATAAACAGAAACATAAAAGTGTTTCTAACAAAGTCATAAGTTTATTATGTGCAACTGATGTACATAACTTTTTTTATGTTAACCCAACAACTTTTTTTCAGTGTGTATAGAGTACACTAGAACTACACCATATGTGCCCTGAGTGCAAGTGTGCATAAATGTCCAATTTCAATGACCAATTATCTAAATTAATGAAAAAAGATGAAGACATACACCTGCATCTTAATAGTAAATAAAATAGAAAGACAGGGGGAAAAAGCAACAACTATCATCTTTGGAAAATGTTTTTATTACAGGAAACTTGTAAAAACATTGATCTTCAGCAGTCAAACAGAAAATAACCTTAAACTTATCTATACTTCATTCTTTCTGGGAAAGTTTGACTAAACTAACACGAAAACAAAATTTCCAAAGCCACACCTCCGGAGTATATTTAAGGCAGAAACGAAACCGTCAGAGGAGAGCAGTCAGAGGTCAGTTCCTCAAACTTCATCATGAATTTATTATATCTTTTCCTTACATTTTTCGCCCTTTTCTGCAAGTCTGACGCCCTTATCAGACCCAGTAACGGCCTCCGCGAGTGCCGCACAAATTCAAATTTAACAGCCTTAGAGGTGCTCCCAGGTGGAGGTTGGGACAACCTGCGCAATTTAGACGTGGGACGGGTGATGAACTTGAGCTATTCACAGTGTCAGACCACAGAAGATGGACTTTATCTCATCCCAGATGAAGTGTTTGTCATTCCGCGGAAAACAAGTGGAGTGGAAACTCACTCTGAGACGATAATGTCATGGCTGGATCAGAGAAGCTCCACATCAGGATCCATCAATGCAGACGTTTCCTACCTTACGGTCCTGAACGGAAAATTCTCTGAGGAAAACACGCGCATGAAAATACATCAAGTGAGAGGGAATTCCGTAACAACGCGGGTTCAGGTGAGACAGAAAAGTAAAAACAGCATGTTTTTTGTAATGGTCAAAACTATATAGCATAGTCTACTTACAGTTTATTGGTAGTATTATACAGCAATTTTACATTTTGTACTGATACATTTTAGACAGCTTTGAACATACATTTGTGTCAAATATCTCAAAATAAATCAAAGACAGGGCGTAGGCAGAAAACGCAAGTCAAACTTTTCTACATTAAGTTTCGTTTTCGTCCGTTTTTTTTTAAATAGAAGGACGAGGACGGGTCTGTTCAAGGACATTGTTTATACATATTAGTTTTATTTTTAACTGAAAAGATAATATCTTCATGTAAGCTTTTAATTCAATCATATTCTCATTTCATAATTTGAGGATGTACAAGGATAATTTGTATTGGCTAACATTAAAATAAACACAACAAAATGTTTACAGTTCAATTTATGTTTCTGTGATTTATGTTTGCTTCATAATTTGAGAATGTTTAAGGTAATGTTCATCCTATTTTCAAATAAACAGCTTGCTAATTTCATATTCTAAGTTCAATTTTATATTAATTTATGGTAAAGTCTGTCTAGTTATGTCCTACCTAAAGATGTGCCCGTTTAAAGACATGGATTTTAGAATAATATTAATATAAAAAAATACTGCAAGCCTCATATTTACATTAATTTTATTGAAAATATAAACAATTTTACCAAAAAAGTTATTAATAATGGTTGTCTTTTCTTCTCAGGTACGCAACCATCTGTACACCGTGAATGCTTACCCTGACTTCACTCTGGATTCCCGCTTTTCCCAGCAGATCTCGGAACTCGCAGACGCTATTGAGAACAATCAAACACGTCAAGCAATGTATTTGTCAGAGAAAGTCATACTTGAATATGGTACCCATGTCATCACAAGTATCGATGCCGGTGCCACTTTAGTGCAGGAGGACTATATAAAAAGGTCTTACGTCTCTGACACTAATTCGGAGAGGTCTTCTGTCTCTGCATCAGCAGGCATTAACTTTTTTAACAAGGTTAATTTTAACTTTGGCAGCAAAGAAACTGAGCAAACCTCTGAAACCCTCACTTACCAGCAAAACATCACATACTCATTAGTTCAGAGCCACGGCGGGGCTTTATTCTATCAAGGCATCACTATGCAGAAGTGGCAAGAGAGCACGCAAAATAATCTTGTGGCGATTGACCGTTCTGGTCTGCCAATTCACTATTTTCTCAATCCAGCCGTATTCCCTGACCTCCCAGTTCCCACTTTACATAAGCTTGCCTTTTCTGTTCAGAAGGCTGCAGAACGTTACTACAACATAAACACCATTCCAGGCTGCACAGATCAAAGTTCCCAAAACTTTAACTTTCAGGCCAATGTGAACGACACGTCCTGTGAGGGCCCAGTGACCAATTTGACATTTGGTGGCGTTTACCAAACATGCACTCCCGAGTCACCAGATGGAAATGTCATCTGTGATGAACTTGCACAAAAAAATCCAGACACTGGTGACTATACTTGCCGTCAACCATACAGTGCCACTCGGTTACATTCGGAGAACGTACAGCAGGGTTATAATCATTATGAGTGCCATAAAGAATGTCACTCATGCTGGTTATTTTTTGATTGTTGTCATCAAGTATGTGGAAATGTTTACTATGTCCGTCAGGCACAAATTGACACTTATTGGTGTTCCACAAGTCAGACAGTCCCTGAAAACACCGGATACCTATTTGGAGGTCTATTCGGACCATCTTTACAAAACCCACAGACCAAATCTCATGACTGCCCAGCAAATTATTTTGAACAAGTATTTCTGACTAATGGCATGAGGATTTGTCTGAGCAATGACTATGAGGCAGGAACAATATCCTCTGTGCCATTTGGGGGTTTATTTAGCTGCCAATCTGGCAACCCTCAAGCAGGAAACCAGTACCGTTGTCCACCTCAGTACAGCCAACACCTTGCAACCATTAGCGATGGCTGTCAAGTATTGTACTGTGTACAATCAGGTGTGTTTACTGGCGGCCAGTTAAAACCTGTTCACCTCCCACCTTTCACAAAGCCACCTCTGGTCAACATGATGGCGACAAACACAGTCGCTGTGATGACAGAAGGCGATAAAGCCTGGATGAGGGTTGGGGCGACAAAAAAATGGAGAGTGGCGAACCTTGGAGAAGTCAGTCAAATGGCCAAACTGATTGACGCATCATCCACCCAGATGTCGGGAGGGGAAAAGGCTGGTGTGGCTTGCGGTGTGATGACTTTGGTCGCTATTGTGGTGGCAGGAATTGTGATCTTAATGAAACGGAGGAGAAAGTTTTCTCATTTCAGTTTCAATAGGGGATATGAAGAGATTCAGCATGATGACCAGAGCACTGTAGAGATTGAGAGAGAGCAACAGAATACAAATGAAAACCCCACTCGACCTCTGTTACCATAGTTGTTTCTGAGGACATTGTCTGAGGTTTGTTAATTATTGTAAAACATTGATCTGCTTTGCAATCAGATTTTTAAATGGTTGGCATTTAGGGAATATATTGATGTGTATACTGCATATAAGGGCTGCTATACTGTATTTTAGAACAGATTTACAAATCGTTTGAATGATGATGCAGTATTTTGTATTTATATGTGTAAAAATTATGTGCCTTGAGTTTTTAATGCTTATTGTTTCCACTTTTGAAATTCTGGAAAATTTTGCACATTTTGAGAATGAGCTCTTATGGCTAGTCATGTGAGTCTGATCTAGTCACATTGTATTTTGTATTTAGCCTATGTTTTTATATATTAATAAAATCCCACTTTCTGGCAAGCATTCACTTGTGTACATCTTTGCAAAATAACTCATGAAATTTTGATTAGTTTTATAACAGAACATTTGGAATGAAGGCCACTTGTCACACTTGGTTACATCTGTATCTTTAAAAAGGGACATGATTATGTGCTTCGTGTGACAGAAAAAGGAGGTTTGACTATGTCTGAAAGAAGACAAAAAGCATAAACAATCACGGTATCTTCATGTGCACAAACTAGCCAATTTTATTAAGTTAGAACAAGAAAAAGAGACACCCACTGTTAGCAAATAACATTAACCAGCACGATAGTGTATGTGTGTGTGTGTGTGTGTGTGTGTGTGTGTGTGTGTGTGTGTGTGTGTGTGTGTGTGTGTGTGTGTGTGTGAAGTTTGAAAACGCATTGTCATCTTACCTGAATGCCTGTCGAGGTTGGACATGGTACCATTGCACTGCCATGCAGCAAATCAGCAGATGAGGGTACTGTTTTGAATGGTTCACCATTACCCAAAATACTTTTGAAATCCACCACACAAACGAACAGCAATACTCCTAATCTCCAGCAGAGGACAGGGTCTTCTAACATATTAAGTGAGAGTAACCGCCAAGTCAAAAGGTGCGTTCGACTTGAAGCACAGCTGCAACCGGTGATCAACGAGATTAGCCGAGCGCAGGCGGGGGCGGAGTTGAAAACAGAGCCTTCAAACCGGACAGCCGGACACTTCGGGGCTCAAAGTTGCAGCGGTCATGATGACCGATCACATGGCGTCACCATAATTTATTTTTAATTTCTTTTAATTTAAAACAACAAAAGACTTACAGTACACGTAAAACAGAATCCAGTCTCTACAAACTAGTTCATTTTAAAACAATCAGGGAATTGTGAATGAACTATAACAAAGGCATGAGAGAAATAAGGGGAAACGAGAGGGTAATATAAACATAAAAACGATTATTAAATACAAAGCAATAAGCACAAATTTTAGGAGTTTAACATCACTCTAGACCGGGGATGGGCAAACTCGATCCTGGAGGGCCGGTGTCCCTGCATAGTTTTACACCAACCCTAATCAAACACACCTGCTTGTAGCTTTCTAGTGATCTTGAAGACACTAATTAGGGTGTTCAGGTGTGTTTGATTAGTGTTGGAGCAAAATTCTGCAGGGACACCGGCCCTCGAGGATCGAGTTTGCCCATGCCTGCTCTAGACTAATACTTCTTATTTGAATATGTTAAAAAGGGCTTTACATTTATTTACATCTATAGATATAAAACTTTCCAATATATTAATGTAAACCTCAAAACAAGGTGTTTTGATGAATCTAAAACAATGATTAAGATTATTTTGGATAATGAAAGCATTTTCAAAAAAACACTTTAATCCAAAAATATTGAACGAAAGGACATTCCTAAAATAAGTGAGCAACACTTTAAGTAGAAGTTTCCCAGAAAGAGCAGGTATAAACAGCTAGACAGGAAAAAAAAAAAAAAAAAAAAAAAAAAAAAAAAAAAAAATAATAATAATAATAATAATAAAAATAAATAAATAAATATATATATATATATATATATATATATATATATATATATATATATATATATATATATATATATATATATATATATATATATATACATATTATAATCATAAATCATTTTGTAATTATTAATAAAATAGATCTTTAACATAATTTGTTTAAAAAACTTTAGGGTGTCAGGATCAATGATGATAATTATTTTATTTCAAGTCTGTAAGACTTATTTGAGTTAATATTTAGGTTATTTACTAAAATATATTATTTAAATCGTTCATGGATCTGAATGCAGTAAATAGTATGTATAAAAAAGGTTGAAAATAAACCTGTGCAAACAAGCTAGCCTTTATAACCAGACTATTTAACAAAACATGATACTGCAGTAAAATATATGTAGTCTTTTAATAAGCATGATGTGTACAACATGGAGGTGGTATAAAAAGTTAATTGTTTGTTTTGAAACTTGTGAGACAGAAGTTGTCCAATAATAAACCCGAAATACACGTGGTTGTTGTCATGCGGTGAACTCAGCCAATCATGTAATGTCGGTGTTGCCATCGCAGTTCCTGCAGTTGCTCTTCAGATGCTGCACAGGCTGAATCAGTTGTCTAATCTCGGAGCTGTAGCGGTACTTTGATGCCACATGTGACAGTCACATGGTGTCGGCGCAGCATCAATTTGAACAAAATTTCTAACTAGCATGCATAGCTTTAAGACAGATTTCGATCAATCTGTGCAGAGCTGCATGAAGTCTGCATGAAATTTTAACACATAGGAAACATTACATTATATGCAGGGTGCGAATTACAGGGGGGTTTAGGGAGATTGACCATTACCAATCAAGAAGGATGTCAAAACAAGATATATGGGCGTGTCAGCTTTTAAATAGTGAGAAATAGTTTTCCCTGAGCTGTATCGTAAATAATAATATTAATAATTAAAGTAATAGATAATACCAATGTACATTTGACCACCCCATAATGGTTCATACCATTCTAGGGGTTCATGCATAATCACCTATTAATCTTTGCAAGAATCATTCAAAAATCTTGCAATGTGAATCTTAAGTGGTCACGAGACAATTTCTTTTTGTAAAATAGGTGTTTGTATTTACATAATCTGAAACAATCAGAGGTTACTGTATGTCAGAATATTCCTCAAAACACTGAAAACGTAAATACATTTTGATTATAAATTTGATGTAATGAAAATAGATAAATTTGATAACTTACCAAAAAGGTCGACCCAGATTGCCAATGCATAATTCTCACTCTGATTATATGCGTGTTTGATTGTACACAATTATTTACACCATAGAAACAGAATGATATCCTGTACATTTGTGTCATGCTATAATCCACATACAGACTTTTTAAGAAGTACATTGTTTAGCTATGATAATGTCACATGAACTGATTTCCTCAGGTAATAAAACTAATTGTTTAAACTGTCAACACTAAATAGCAAAGATTTGAGATATTTCAGCTCTAAGATGACCTGATTTAACATCTCTTATTTACTCATAACTCATAAACATATAATTGGCAGCACATTCTGAAACGGCGAGCTTATTTGGTCAGTGTTTTTAATATTGTTTGGCCTGCCATATATTTGGTTGCCAAACGCACCAGCAGCCAATTTTATTCATAAACCAATCCAGCGCATACACAAACCCTTCTGCACTGAATGAAGATTTCAAACACATCTACACTGAGAGCTCAGAAACACCCAGAGGCTGTTGTGAGTGGATGTTATTGAAGATAACTAACGGCTTACTAAGCACATAAAGGTTAATAATATACCAGAATGAAGCTGATGCTAGTTTGTTAGCTTGCACAAACATCATTAGACACACATTATCGATCAACCAGTTTATTGAATCAGCCCTCCACCAGCACCATGACATGAAGAAGGTAATGAAATACAGCCAGAGAACAGGAGCCAGCCTGCTGAGTGGAAAAAAACAAGTGTGTTTGGAAAAATTAGGGTTTTTGCATCCAGCTATTTTAAATCATGACGGATGACATAATGCCCAGTAGAATCATGCACTCTTTTCAGATTCATGGAATGTTTCTTAGAGGAATTAGTGACAGATCTTAACAATAACACAAATCCACCACAATTCAAGTGAACCTAAAGGGCACCTATGATGAAAATCATCTTTTGTAAGCTATTTAGAAAGAACTGTGTGTAGGTTTAGTGTGTCCACAGTCATATTGGAGTGATTTAACCCTAGAAGTCCCTTTTTTTAACTTCCTGATATTAAAAAGGGATCCAAATCCCTGTGATTTTGAGGCCCACTGCAACGTGACGTAGGAGTGCGGTTTTCCCCGTCCACCAAATTGGTTGACAGGCGGCATGTTTCTATAATAAAATGTATTCACATGTAAACAGAACTTTGTGTTTTGCAAATAAACCAGGATTAAAAATTTTGCTACAGTTTTATAAGTGTAAAACATTTTTAAAACAGAGCATGTTTGTAATAAAAGTGATGTAAACTTAACCGCTATAATCACCACTGCCACATGGTGTCAGTAAACGTGCATGTATATTTTTGTGTGCACTGCAAACGGCATTTGTTTGATACTCATCATTTCAAAAAGGCTTGAATAAACTCCACCACAAGTACATGAAATAAACTTACTTGGTATTTTTGACTAATGAGCTGTATTTTATCTCATAAATTTTGAAAATGTGCATAACTCAATAGGATAAACTTTTTATTTGATAAAAGGTGCGCATAAACTACTATGGAAAAACTTTGACCGAACAAATTCCAGTATGTGCATTAAAAAAGTGATTTTTGTTATAAGAGATCATGTGATGAGAAACATGTGTGTGAATGGACAAACCAGCAGGCTAGGTACATTGTAAAACATCTGAAATGTTGTTTTGGTCATTCTAAAATGTCTTAACCATTTCAATATTAGTGTTATTATATTATTAATGACCTCCAGAATCAACGAGCGTCTGTGCTCCGCATCTCACATCTTCAAACCCCATTGTGCGTTTACTGTGTGTCAGGATTGCCTTCTGAGGCGCAAGTCATTTATTAAATAAAGAAAAGATTGACGCAGCTTCTCCTACCGCAGCAAATTCTGCTTCACTTTTGATATTCGGCGCCAGTTAATCAGGAAGTGATGATTTTATTCTCTTTGTCTCGTTGGATGGAAACGCTGCTTTATTCACACGTCTTTTATGCGATAATACAGTTTTGCGCATAAAGTTAATTCACAATTTTGGATGGAAACATAGCTTTTGTCACTGACTGCTGTTTATCTGACAACACAGGAGAATCAGACACGCACATGGGAACAGTGTGCGGGGAGAAGCAGCTTATTTGAATTTAAAGCCACAAAAACAGCTACAATGTTGTCAGACACTAAAATTGTCAGATTCCGGAGGCTATAATAAACTATCTGATGAGTATTATGAGCTGAAACTTTACAGACACATTCTGGAGACACCAAAGACTTATCTTACATCTTGTAAAAGGGGTAAAATAGGTGCCCTTTAAGTACAGATGTATTAATTAAATAGAAAAAATTTATCACACATTCAATAACCAGTGAAATATTTGCATCAAAATAAATATTTTCTAGAGTTTTAAACCCTGTACTGATCAATTAACAGCTTCTCCAGAAAATATGAAACCAGTTTGCTTGATTTTTGGACATTTGACACATGAATGGCATTTAAAGGTGATTTTGTGATGCCATTAAAATATATCAATTAAAAAGAATTTTCTTTACTTAAATGATTATTTACAGTAGAAATGTGAACAGGCTGTAAGATTCTTTGTTCAACACTCTGCATAAATTGTATCTGTTTTTATATTACAATATAAAAGAAAACTTCAAAATAAAGATTCATCTGTCTTGTCCAAATCTAACTCCCATATGTCTGTTTCTCCGTCCAGCCCTTCCGCAGTGTCCTCATCCTTTGAAGATTCCAGTGGGGACTGTTTAGTCCCTCAATGTTTCTGAAAGGCATGATGAAATAAATAATGTGAAAAGGAAAAGAGCTTGTGTGTGCAAATTCAACCAGCCAGCCAACGGTGTTCGAGCATCCCAGCCAGCTGTCATGCTATTGGCCGATGTGTAGCCAGGGAGGAGCGGACTGTTGGACTTTGAGGAGTGGGCTGTCTGTGAGTCAGTCGTTCAGTTGTGTGGTTTGAGAACACATTTAGAACTCAGAGTTCGTCTCGCGAGGCACGAGACGCAGGCGCTGGTGTGTCCCCGGTGACGCTGTTCTGGGCAACGGAGCGAATTTGTGCCTGCTGGGCAGTTTTTTGTGCATACTGTCTGTCCCAGTCAGTGTTGACTGACTCATCATCCCAAATAGTGGATGTTTCTGTGTCGCTGAAGTAGCCAGGCTCACCCGTATAGTGTGTTGGGTACAGCAGCAATGGCTCCACAGAGAAAGCACGAAGATCCCTGGGATCAAAGTGAGACATGTATGCAGAACTGAGAGAGAAAAAGAAAAAAGAGAGAGGATGAGAGGGAGCAAAAGCAAGGTCGTGAGAAAATTACAAAGAGGTGGGAAAGAAAACATTTTTGAAGGATCTCATTATTATGTAGATATTCCTTTTACACTTACTTTGGTAACACTTTATTTTGATGGTTCCCTACCAACTACATCTTAACTATTAATACTCTAATGAAAGTTAGTTGAGGTGGTTGCAAAGTAGCTTACAGTGAAAAAATGTCTGAAAACACTGACTTCAAACCTTTTCCAATATCTTAATATTAACATTGTTTAAATTTATAATAAATAGCGATTGGTTTGATAATCTCTACTATATAACTATCTACTCAACATTGGTTCAGGAAACATTGCATTATTCACCATACTTTATGCTAATGCAAGCCTATATACACAAACTTGGGGTACACAATGACTTATTCTCTCTCACGCATACATAGCACAAACACAGAGGAAATGGAGTATATTTATACAGTAATCCATCTGTCTTATGCCAATGACCCTTCCCCCAAAACTCTATCAATGGGAATTTTGTCCCTCTAAAGCCGCCAGCAGGAAGAACTGGCCCTTCCCAAAATTCCTTAAAGCATGGAGCGAGAGAGAAAAGGGAACCCGGAGAATGCAAGACAACAGGGGAGAAGGACCGCAGGGTACTGAGGGTGTTTGGAGAGAGAGAAAGGCCAGTAAGGGTGACACAGGCTGAGGGCACAGCCAAAGCATGCAGGACTCCCACTAGAGAAAATGAGGTAGAAAAGCAGTCATTGTGTGACCCAGCGGGGACACTGTACTTTTCTTCTCAATCTGAACAATCTAGCACTGTCTGTAACACTCAGCAGTATAACCTCAGTGTGTACTGGTTTAAGCACTGCTGCAAAATGTTTAGCCATCCATTTATACGTCTGTCAATTGATTCTTCAATGGAAACATCAATCCATCTTTCTGTTGATTAGTTGATCCTAGTTGATCAATCAATCAATCAATCAATCAATCAATCAATCAATCAATCAATCAATCAATCAATCAATCAATCAATTGATTCCTTCATTATCCATACACTATCTATCAATACATACAATGAGCCATTATTCTATCAATCTATCATTAATTGATCCATCCATCCTTTTTATTTAGTAATCAATCCACCCATTAACCCATCTATACATCCATCCATCCATCCATCCATCCATCCATCAATCAATATTTTGTCTAGTTATCAATTCGCCCATTGATTTTTTTGTCTAGTAATCCATCCATCCATCAACCCATCTGTTTAGTTATCCATCCACCCATTCATTCATCCGTCCAATTTATGAGATTGCCTCTAATGATTATTTGACCCATAGATTATCCGTTAATAGATTGATTCATTTATCCATCTGTCCCTCCATCCATCCTTTTGTCAATCAATCAATCAATCAATCAATCAATCAATCAATCAATCAATCAATCAATCAATCAATCAATCAATCAATCAATCAACAGCTTGATTCCTTCATTATACATACACTATCTATCAATTCAAGCAATGAGCTATTGTTCCATTAATCTATCTTTAATTGATCATCCATTATTTTTTCTAGTAATCCATTCACCCATTCATCCATCCATCTATATTTTGTGTAGTAACCCACTCATCGACCCATCTATCTTTCTTTCTAGTTATCCATCCACTCATTCATTCATCCTTCCAATTGATATGAGAATCCCTCTACTGATTACACGATCCATCCACCCGTTGATAGATAGATCCATTCATCCATCTGTTTCTCCATCCCTCATCAATTTTTCTGTGCATTAATCAATCAATCAATCAATTGATTCCTTCATTATCCACACACTATCTATCATTACTTGATCCATTCATCCATTTTTTTCAAGTAATCAATCCACCCATTTATCCATCCATGCACCCATCAACATTTTGTCTAGTTATCCATCCACTCATCCATCTTTTTGTCTAGTAATCCATCCATCCATCCATCCATCCATCCATCCATCCATCCATCCATCCATCCATCCATCTGTTTAGTTATCTATCCACCCATTCATTCATCCCTCCAATGTATATGAGATTCCCTCTACTATTTATAGGATCCATAGACTATCCATTGATAGACTGATTCATTTATCCATCTGTTCCTTCATCGATCCTTTTGTCAATCAATCAATCAATCAATCAATCAATCAATCAATCAATCAATCAATCAATCAATCAATCAATCAATCAATCAATCAATCAATCAATCAATCAATCAATCTGTCGATCCTTCCATCAACTTTACCTATAGATCGACCAAACAATCCCTCACTCGCTCACTCAGTCCCTGATTGATCAGGGGTCACCACAACGGAATGAACCACCCATTACTCTGCCATATATTTTTATGTGGCATATGCGCTCAACCCATGAACTCCCAGTGCTAGAAAACACCCCCACACTTTCTCATTCACACCCATTCATACACTACAGCCATTTAGTTTATCCAATTCACCTATATCATCAGCCTTTGGACTGTGGATGAAAATGAAAAACTTGGAGGAACCCATGCAAATACTGGAAGAACATGTGAACTCCACACAGAAATGCCACCTGGCGCAATCAGCCCACAAACCAACAACCTTCATGCTGTGAGACAATAGTGCTAACCACCAAACAGTCCATCTATTCAACCATCAATCCATGTTATCTAACATTCCATCTATTGATTAACCAATCAATCAATTCATCTATCTATTCCTGCACTCATACAATCAATCGCTTACTTTGGGTGTTTGTTGAACATGACTGGCAGGAACTCATCCACAGGGAGCATCTTGCCAAGTGGCTGAGCTGCAAGGAGTTTCTTGGCCCCCTGTTGTGAGAGAGCGTAACCTAGAGTCCAGTATGAGTAATCGGCCTCCACCAGGTTATTCACACCTTCTACAGACACCTCCGGCTGAGCCACCTGCATCCGCTTACGGCCGACATATCTGTAGAGAAAACCAAGGAGAGATGGAGATCAACTGTGTTCTCATGAG